>NC_056747.1:1081907542-1081915042 GCF_019279795.1 Protopterus annectens | reverse complement strand
CTCACTAACAACAAAGGTCACGCCATACCGCAAGGCTCAATTATATAAACAACTGATCAGAAAGAAGATAAAAAGGGGAATGACGAAGGAACATTTTCAGCTACCAGTCAGGAAACAGTTGTAATAAAAACTGTCAACAGCTCATAATGCTTCTCATTTGTTCGTATATGTAATGGAGAATGTGGTAATAAGGAAAACATAATTTAATTCACTTGCTCTATTTTTATCCTGGATTAGAGCTTTAAGGCCAGACATAAACTAGCTCTATTCAAGATGCACTACACATTCCATTGCGTGATTATTTAATTTTAGACATGTTACTCTGTAATGTTGATATTTTATTTATCCTGGGCAAAGAAAATGATAGGCATGACCAAACAAAATCTGTAATATAAAGTAAAACTGGAACACAGTTTGCTAACGTAATATGCTAGTGTAAATCGACACAAACTGTTATATATACTTTCTCAGTCTAGTACCAGCATAGGTCTACATGCAGCACTATGTGTGTATGTGTACTGCCTTTGCTCACATGTTTCAGACTATGCGTGAAAAACATCCCTGGATCAGTTCACTTTCCTAGCAAGTGAAAAATAAAAAAGTTTTATGACAATAAGTTTTAATTTATAAAAATGAAATTTTAGAGTTTGAAAAAAAATGTAAAGAATAGTTTCCCAAACTGGAAGCAATTTTATTTGAATATATACTTCCATAGAATTCTATGATAAGGCTAACATAAAAAAGTATAGTAAGGGCATATTTTTATGGCTTCAGCTGTATGGCTAGGGTAATATGGTTATATAATTGTTAATAGGATATTCTCAAAGAGAATTAAAGCATTTTCATTTTATAATTATTATCAGTAATCTTCTTGCCATCACTATATGTTGCAGTTACATAAGTATTGCATTTTCATTTGCATGTATGCAGAGGGATCTACTTTAAATAATTAAATTACCACTTTGACGAATCACAGAAGATTGAGAATGCATTGCCAAAAACTTAATTCAATGAACTCCCGGAGCATTGTATTTTGCCAACGGGAAACTAACCACTTGGCCGCCGATAATCAAAATACAAACTGAAGCAAATTAAACCCACCAAAATGGGGGGCCTCACCCCCACACCACCCCATGTGAGTGGCTGCACCCCCCATACTCCCTAACTAAATATACCAACTCTGAGATCACACTATAGTTGAGAAAAGGGCAAGGTTCGCCATGGTGGCCAAGTGGTTTGTTTCCTAGTAGCAAAATACGATTTTCCGGGAGTTTATTGAATTAAGTTTTCAGCAATGTGGTCTTGATCTGCTGTGATTCAATGAAATGGTAATTCGATTATTTAAAGTAGATCCATGCAGAAATATTGGATATTAGCAAAGATGAAGAAGATATAAAGGAAGTAAATCCAGCAGCTGTTAAGGGATGGCTAAAACTTTCTTCTGTCCCATTACCAAGTGCTAACCTACAACACATTTTAGCATTATATTTTTTAAAAATGTTTAATAGCTGAAGCTTTGTACTGTAAAATCTATGCTGTCTGGTTTGATTTATATAATATTACATCTTGGCGTACTATACCTAATGATGCTTAACATAGCTCAGTTAGGTCTCTAATTAGCATACTTTGCTTCATGATTGTGTTATGTGTTATTGTTTTCAAAATATATAAAATGCAACCCCTGTTAAGCATAAATCATAGTACACTTAAAAGCAATAAGAATGCTACAAGGTGATACCAATGTCATTGTCACAAGTCAAGTATTTAATTCTAATTACACCCAGATTTGATAGGCAGCTCTTACATATTGCAAAACACACTCATTTTATAGTTCCTAATTAGTGCAATTAGATTCACATGACTGTCTAAAGCTATGCTTACTATAATTAGTAGGACTTTAGAATTCTGAACACATTTACAGCACACGTGTCAGTGTATACTACAACCACTTCTGGTGTTTGCTGTTAAGCAACACAAAGGCATTGCTATATGGAACAGAACCTATGCAGATTATCCGGAAGAACTGCGTTACTCACAGTCTGAAGATCTTTAAGCTCTTAATATCTCAACAGTGTATATTTTAAGCACAACAGAACAATGAGACTTTTTTGTCATTTTAGAGTCTTTATGGTTCTTCTAGTTCTGTACAACTAAAATACTTTAAACTGCTTATCTAAGAAGTCTAGTGATTCAGTATATTTTATTAAATGCATCAGCATCATTCAATACTTTTCAGGCTGGCACTTTTCACTAAGACTGGACCAAATTTCACTTTAGTTGTTTATGTATGTTGACATCAGCACTTGGTTTCTATGAAACTTCATGCAATCAGTTTGAAGCATTTCCTTATATTCCTATTTATTTTGCTTCTTTAAAATGTAACATTATTATACATTTCGGGTCACAATAACAAGTGTGAAACCCAAAACTGTAACAAAAACAGTGAATTTCAAATATTTTGGTCCACTATTAAAGCATTTTTGTAGGGAGGCTTTATCTCTCTGCACCCATAACCATCCCTGCTACTTGTTATGCTAACTCTAAGATCACTGTACCTCAGATTTGGGCGACTATTCCAAGGTGTTACAATTTTGGTTTTGTGTTGTATTTTCTCTTTGCACTAGTAGTTCTGGTATTCTAAAGATCACCATTATGATCCCCAGAATTTCAAAAGGCACCCTAAGTTTTGCCTGTATTTGTTAAGCAGTATAACTGTAAGTACTCCTTTTTACAGCTCTAGGCCTGAAGGGGAACTAATATACAGGCACTCAATAACATGCTGTGCTTGCACAAGTGACAAAAAGTGATGGTCCCTTGAAATGCCTGATAGAACACCTTAGCAGGTCTATCAAATTCATAGTAGCCAGGTGGAATACTTTGCTTATAATTGTGTTATCTCCTGCCTATGAGGCTAATGCATCACAGAAGGGTAGCATTTCAATATGTGAGAAATAGCACTGTTATGGGTGTCGATAGACATACACAATCTATGTAGCTCTGTACATTTTTAAAAAGTGTAGGGGCAACACTGTGGAGGACCTTGTACAGTTGAATGTTGTACATCATTACAATCAAATGTCCGGCATTTTTCAGAAAATACAGAATTGGTAACTTGAATAACAGATTGTCACAAAATTCCATGTGTCTCCTTTAAATCAGAATTTTATAGTCTATTTTTAACCAGCTGTTCTTTAAGAAAAGTGATTTTCTTTTTGTTATATATGCAGCTAAGCAGGTTACAGCCAATGAACGAAAGGTGGCTGCTCGGGACTACTTAAAAAAGAATAGCGTAAGAAAATGTGTACATTTATGCAATGTTAAATATAAGTTTCATTAGCAAGTTAAGTTGTGGTCATCAGTGGTGAGACTGTTTGGATCATTTTCTATGAGAGTCACTGGAAAGTTATATAATCATCCATGACTCCTATGAACACAGCGGAACAGTGCAGTGATGATAAGTAAAAATCAGTGGAAATCTTTAATAAAGTATAATTTTTTTATAGTAAAGCACAATACAGAAAGAATGTAATTGTTTATAAAGATAGTCTTCAGCATATGAAAAGCTCTGTTATTTAATTTTGTATTTACTGCCTGCAAAATGGTCTTTTGTTTGTATAACTGCAACCTAATAAGAGTTCCAAGCTGTTAATGCTCACTGGAAACAATTGCGTATTTACTTGTGCTAACAGACAGAAGGGCATAAGTTATATCAGCTCAGAAATGCAAAGCAGGTTCAAGTCTGAAAATCATGCCTCTTAGCTATTTATGGTTTTGCAGAAGGTTCCTGAATTTGCCATATACTTTTGGCCTGTCTCTCATAAAATTTGTGGTGGTCTGGTAAATTGTTGAAGATTATATAACAGACATTTGAACTTCAAACTTCATATCCTTCAGAAAATGCATTTTAATGCAACACCTGTTATTCTAGCACCTTTCTAAGTATATACCAGTAATACTACTGCAGGACATTAGGCAGTTAGTCAAAACTGTAATTTGTGTATACTCTACAGATAAAATGGGAATAAATGTGACAGTTGGCAGTTGCAATACTTTTATTTTTAAGTTCTTTACTTTATGCAGAATAAAAAAAATATTTTTGTGATCCTGAGAGGAAATGTACTTTTTTTTATATTACCATCTAAGCCAGGATACATGAAGGCATTTTCACATATAGGCTTATATACTGGTTGTGTTGGTAAAGTGTTAGAAAAAAATTGACTTTATCCCCCATCTTGCTACAGCATACCATCATGCAAGAGGATAACCTCTCTTTCCCAGTGTTTATTCACCTTTTAGAACCCTGTATGTCCCCACACCAGCAGTGTAGAGAATAAACTGGAAGGCTCTCATCCTTGGCAGCCTTTGATTTATGGTCCGTCTCTTCCTTGATTTGGTGGCTGGCAAGCACAGTGACGAGGAAGAGATCCTGTGATATCAAGCATGGCTGTACACATCCATACACTTGTATAAGCTCAGTGATGCACACTGCTTGGAAAGCTGAAGTGCTGTCTATTGTGATGAATGTTTTATAGCTACCACCTGCTTGTCAGAAGAGTGTCACTTAGAATAGCATCTAATTCCCTCCTGCCCTCTCCTCTAGTCAGACCTGACTTCCCCTGCAATGAGAAGGCCAGCATCATAACCCGACAAAATGGTGAGGTCTAGTACTATATCCACACAGTAAAACCAGTTAATGTTTTTGTTTTGTTTATTAACGACCCAATTATCAGATGTGCAGATTTATTAAGAGCTAAGTGCTTTTGTCCTTTATATTGTCAGGACTTCATCAGAACAAGATTCAAACAAATAGCTGATTTTATACATAAAATCAGTTGTCACAAATTAAACCTTATTAAGGTATTTAAAGTACACTGTATCTTAAAAATAATGCAAAAACATTAGAAAAATATATTAATATAAAATGTAATATTTTCCTCATCCAAACAATCATTTCTTATACTTTACCCTAATGTTGTGTTTTATAATCAATACAAACAATAGTAAAATTAACTTAATTGATTCTCCACAAATACTGATAATTTTGCTGCTCATAGTTTAAAAACCCTACTTAGGGAAATGGTATCATTATTTCCTGGGTGCAAGCTGGCATCTAATTTAATTTCAACAAAGATAGCGAACCCGACTAGAGAATCAAATAATGTGAGACAACACACTGTCTCTGCTAGGTATACAGTATGAGTGAAACTGGACCCGGGCAAGTAAAAAAGAAATTTTATTTTACGAATACATACAACTAAAACAATTGGTTAACCGCTTTCATTTGTAAAATACAGACTTCCTCAGAACAACAATTCAAACATCCTTCTACAGATTTAAAAACTTTTTGGCACCAAAAACAATTCATTAAGCAACCAAAGTGGTTTATTTAAAGTGCCAATGCATAAAAATTACATAAGTATTGCCTAAATATAAAAATGCATTAACAGTATTATAACTATCTAATACATCATAAATAATTCATAATTGCTTGTAAAACCGGACCATAACCCAATAAATAATAAAATTGTAACCTCAATAAATATCAATAAATATCTTTAACATTTTAAAAAGTGACTTAAAAAATAATAAACAAAATTTATGTAAGTTGCAATATTGGTCTAATTGATATGTACTCATTTATACCAGGGAACTTAGTTGCATTTGTTTTTATTTGCCAAACACATTCCCTCTTGCTTAGCTGGGCTTTGTAATTTCCTCCCCTAGGTGAGATATATATTTGATCAGTTATAGCGAATTTGAACTTGTGTGTCTCACCATACTTACTAATATGTCTGGATAAAGCATTATTCATATCCTTCACTCTAATCTTATATAAATGTTCGTAAATGCGCTTCCTAAGCAGTCTCTCAGTTTTTCGTATATAGAAAACTGTACATGACTCACACTTAGCTAAATAAATTATATTTCTACTATTGCAGTTTCCCTTCTTAAAAACCACATAGGTGTTATTAATATTGTCCAACCTTATTCCTGCCACTTCATTAATAGTAGAACACTGCTTACAAGCCCCACATTTTTTAGTGTGAGAGTCACCTACCACAATATGACAAATCTGTCTATTTAATAAATTCTTAATATTCAAACCCATTTGGAACACAAAATTAGTTTTTTTTCCTAATATTTCCATTAATTCATCATCCATAATAAGATTATTCCAGCAATTTTCTATGATATTTTTGACACCTGTCACAAAAGGGGAATATGTTAATACACATACCCTACTATATTCTTTTTCTATCTTGTTGTTCATATCTACAATATTACACATCTTGTTACCCAGAATGGGTGCATATTTTTTACCCCATTCTTTAATGACATATGCTGAAATATCATTTAATAAGGGCAACGAGTAGCCTCTATTAATAAACATTGTTTTTATATTATTTATTTCTCTAATCATAATACTAATTTAATTTGCCACAATAACTCCCTGCATTCAAGTCTTAGTTCCCATGGTCCACCCCTGGGATTGACTGGCACTTTTTCTAAGACAAGAAAATAAAACTGTGCATTTTCTCTGCATTTCAACTTATGTTTATATAATGCATTATTAGTGTTGCATTTGTTGACATCATAATAATGGTTGTAGATTTTCTTCCTCAGTATACACTGAGTCTTACCCAAATAATATGCATGGCAGAAATAATAAAAATACTAAGTAAACAAGTCCTTGGCTACTACAACTAAAGTGCCCATTAATTTTAAACTCAAAGTTGATAGACTATAACATAATAATATGCCCCTAATGAAAGTATTTGCATTGAGGGCATGCACCACATTTTTTATGCCCTTATTGGGTTTATTTGACTGAAGTTTTGTATTGCCAAGATCTAATCTTTCTTATTCGTTAAATTGTCATTTGTGGATAAATCTTGTTTAATCCCCTAACAAATTATTACAAACATCATCATATCTGACACATTTCCAGTTATTGATTAATACTTGTTTATTGGTTTACTTCCATTGCCATACTTAATAGCCATAGTCAATTCTTGATTATCTAAACCATTTCCCTCCTAGTCATTAGCTATTTTAACATGCATGTTACTTCCTTAAGAAAGACCAACACTTAATAATGGGAAAATACTTGGTCTCTTCTTTTTTTGTAAAACCTGATAATGAGCATCATCCAATCACTCCCATCCCTCACAAACTGACTCCTCCAAGAGCTGGGCATCCCAGCAAATGTAGGTCATCAGGCCTGCAGCCAGTGTTCTATTTATCAATATCACATTGTCAGTATATAGGTTACAAATTCTAAGTCCAACAACTAAATAAAGAAATGGAGCAATGGGAAGATGGTGGTTGCACAGTATAAGGATGTAAGCAGATAGCTGAGACAGAAGCTGGAAGGGAGTTGGCAGAAGGGTTAAAGAGGGAGCCCTGGGTAGGTGTAGTGCAGAAAGAAGGAAGAGGGAACAGACATATCTAGGTATCACAAGGCTGCAAACATGATCAGGTGGTACAGGTGGGAAAAGC